>NC_073692.1:380906424-380931424 GCF_029784155.1 Uranotaenia lowii | reverse complement strand
ATGACAAAAATGACAAAAATGACAAAAATGACAAAAATGACAAAAATGACAAAAATGACAAAAATGACAAAAATGGCAAAAATGACAAAAGTGACAAAAATGACAAAAATGACAAAAATGACAAAAATGACAAAAATGACAAAAATGACAAAATTGTCAAAATTGTCAAAATTGTCAAAATTGTCAAAATTGTCAAAATTGTCAAAATTGTCAAAATTGTCAAAATTGTCAAAATTGTCAAAATTGTCAAAATTGTCAAAATTGTCAAAATTGTCAAAATTGTCAAAATTGTCAAAATTGTCAAAATTGTCAAAATTGTCAAAATTGTCAAAATTGTCAAAATTGTCAAAATTGTCAAAATTGTCAAAATTGTCAAAATTGTCTAAATTGATAAAATTGTCGAAATTGCCAAATTTTCAAAATTGTCAAAATTGTCAAAATTGTCAAAATTGTCAAAATTGTCAAAATTGTCAAAATTGTCAAAATTGTCAAAATTGTCAAAATTGTCAAAATTGTCAAAATTGTCAAAATTGTCAAAATTGTCAAAATTGTCAAAATTGTCAAAATTGTCAAAATTGTCAAAATTGTCAAAATTGTCAAAATTGTCAAAATTGTCAAAATTGTCAAAATTGTCAAAATTGTCAAAATTGTCAAAATTGTCAAAATTGTCAAAATTGTCAAAATTGTCAAAATTGTCAAAATTGTCAAAATTGTCAAAATTGTCAAAATTGTCAAAATTGTCAAAATTGTCAAAATTGTCAAAATTGTCAAAATTGTCAAAATTGTCAAAATTGTCAAAATATTCAAAATTGTCAAAATTGTCAAAATTGTCAAAATTGTCAAAATTGTCAAAATTGTCAAAATTGTCAAAATTGTCAAAATTGTCAAAATTGTCAAAATTGTCAAAATTGTCAAAATTGTCAAAATTGTCAAAATTGTCAAAATTGTCAAAATTGTCAAAATTGTCAAAATTGTCAAAATTGTCAAAATTGTCAAAATTGTCAAAATTGTCAAAATTGTCAAAATTGTCAAAATTGTCAAAATTGTCAAAATTGTCAAAATTGTCAAAATTGTCAAAATTGTCAAAATTGTCAAAATTGTCAAAATTGTCAAAATTGTCAAAATTGTCAAAATTGTCAAAATTGTCAAAATTGTCAAAATTGTCAAAATTGTCAAAATTGTCAAAATTGTCAAAATTGTCAAAATTGTCAAAATTGTCAAAATTGTCAAAATTGTCAAAATTGTCAAAATTGTCAAAATTGTCAAAATTGTCAAAATTGTCAAAATTGTCAAAATTGTCAAAATTGTCAAAATTGTCAAAATTGTCAAAATTGTCAAAATTGTCAAAATTGTCAAAATTGTCAAAATTGTCAAAATTGTCAAAATTGTCAAAATTGTCAAAATTGTCAAAATTGTCAAAATTGTCAAAATTGTCAAAATTGTCAAAATTGTCAAAATTGTCAAAATTGTCAAAATTGTCAAAATTGTCAAAATTGTCAAAATTGTCAAAATTGTCAAAATTGTCAAAATTGTCAAAATTGTCAAAATTGTCAAAATTGTCAAAATTGTCAAAATTGTCAAAATTGTCAAAATTGTCAAAATTGTCAAAATTGTCAAAATTGTCAAAATTGTCAAAATTGTCAAAATTGTCAAAATTGTCAAAATTGTCAAAATTGTCAAAATTGTCAAAATTGTCAAAATTGTCAAAATTGTCAAAATTGTCAAAATTGTCAAAATTGTCAAAATTGTCAAAATTGTCAAAATTGTCAAAATTGTCAAAATTGTCAAAATTGTCAAAATTGTCAAAATTGTCAAAATTGTCAAAATTGTCAAAATTGTCAAAATTGTCAAAATTGTCAAAATTGTCAAAATTGTCAAAATTGTCAAAATTGTCAAAATTGTCAAAATTGTCAAAATTGTCAAAATTGTCAAAATTGTCAAAATTGTCAAAATTGTCAAAATTGTCAAAATTGTCAAAATTGTCAAAATTGTCAAAATTGTCAAAATTGTCAAAATTGTCAAAATTGTCAAAATTGTCAAAATTGTCAAAATTGTCAAAATTGTCAAAATTGTCAAAATTGTCAAAATTGTCAAAATTGTCAAAATTGTCAAAATTGTCAAAATTGTCAAAATTGTCAAAATTGTCAAAATTGTCAAAATTGTCAAAATTGTCAAAATTGTCAAAATTGTCAAAATTGTCAAAATTGTCAAAATTGTCAAAATTGTCAAAATTGTCAAAATTGTCAAAATTGTCAAAATTGTCAAAATTGTCAAAATTGTCAAAATTGTCAAAATTGTCAAAATTGTCAAAATTGTCAAAATTGTCAAAATTGTCAAAATTGTCAAAATTGTCAAAATTGTCAAAATTGTCAAAATTGTCAAAATTGTCAAAATTGTCAAAATTGTCAAAATTGTCAAAATTGTCAAAATTGTCAAAATTGTCAAAATTGTCAAAATTGTCAAAATTGTCAAAATTGTCAAAATTGTCAAAATTGTCAAAATTGTCAAAATTGTCAAAATTGTCAAAATTGTCAAAATTGTCAAAATTGTCAAAATTGTCAAAATTGTCAAAATTGTCAAAATTGTCAAAATTGTCAAAATTGTCAAAATTGTCAAAATTGTCAAAATTGTCAAAATTGTCAAAATTGTCAAAATTGTCAAAATTGTCAAAATTGTCAAAATTGTCAAAATTGTCAAAATTGTCAAAATTGTCAAAATTGTCAAAATTGTCAAAATTGTCAAAATTGTCAAAATTGTCAAAATTGTCAAAATTGTCAAAATTGTCAAAATTGTCAAAATTGTCAAAATTGTCAAAATTGTCAAAATTGTCAAAATTGTCAAAATTGTCAAAATTGTCAAAATTGTCAAAATTGTCAAAATTGTCAAAATTGTCAAAATTGTCAAAATTGTCAAAATTGTCAAAATTGTCAAAATTGTCAAAATTGTCAAAATTGTCAAAATTGTCAAAATTGTCAAAATTGTCAAAATTGTCAAAATTGTCCAAATTGTCCAAGTTGTCAAAATTGTCAAAATTGTCAAAATTGTCAAAATTGTCAAAATTGTCAAAATTTTCAAAATTGTCAAAATTGTCAAAATTGTCAAAATTGTCAAAATTGTCAAAATTGTCAAAATTGTCAAAATTGTCAAAATTGTCAAAATTGTCAAAATTGTCAAAATTGTCAAAATTGTCAAAATTGTCAAAATTGTCAAAATTGTCAAAATTGTCAAAATTGTCAAAATTGTCAAAATTGTCAAAATTGTCAAAATTGTCAAAATTGTCAAAATTGTCAAAATTGTCAAAATTGTCAAAATTGTCAAAATTGTCAAAATTGTCAAAATTGTCAAAATTGTCAAAATTGTCAAAATTGTCAAAATTGTCAAAATTGTCAAAATTGTCAAAATTGTCAAAATTGTCAAAATTGTCAAAATTGTCAAAATTGTCAAAATTGTCAAAATTGTCAAAATTGTCAAAATTGTCAAAATTGTCAAAATTGTCAAAATTGTCAAAATTGTCAAAATTGTCAAAATTGTCAAAATTGTCCAAATAGTCAAAATTGTCAAAATTGTCAAAATTGTCAAAATTGTCAAAATTGTCAAAATTGTCAAAATTGTCAAAATTGTCAAAATTGTCAAAATTGTCAAAATTGTCAAAATTGTCAAAATTGTCAAAAGTGTCAAAATTGTCAAAATTGTCAAAATTGTCAAAATTGTCAAAATTGTCAAAATTGTCAAAATTGTCAAAATTGTCAAAATTGTCAAAATTGTCAAAATTGTCAAAATTGTCAAAATTGTCAAAATTGTCAAAATTGTCAAAATTGTCAAAATTGTCAAAATTGTCAAAATTGTCAAAATTGTCAAAATTGTCAAAATTGTCAAAATTGTCAAAATTGTCAAAATTGTCAAAATTGTCAAAATTGTCAAAATTGTCAAAATTGTCAAAATTGTCAAAATTGTCAAAATTGCCAAATTGTCAAATTGCCAAATTGTCTAAATTGTCAAAATTGTCAAAATTGTCAAAATTGTCAAAATTGTCAAAATTGTCAAAATTGTCAAAATTGTCCAAATTGTCCAAGTTGTCAAAATTGTCAAAATTGTCAAAATTGTCAAAATTTTCAAAATTGTCAAAATTGTCAAAATTGTCAAAATTGTCAAAATTGTCAAAATTGTCAAAATTGTCAAAATTGTCAAAATTGTCAAAATTGTCAAAATTGTCAAAATTGTCTAAATTGTCAAAATTGTCAAAATTGTCAAAATTGTCAAAATTGTCAAAATTGTCAAAATTGTCAAAATTGTCAAAATTGTCAAAATTGTCAAAATTGTCAAAATTGTCAAAATTGTCTAAATTGTCTAAATTGTCTAAATTGTCTAAATTGTCTAAATTGTCAAAATTGTCAAAATTGTCAAAATTGTCAAAATTGTCAAAATTGTCAAAATTGTCAAAATTGTCAAAATTGTCAAAATTGCCAAAATTGTCAAAATTGTCAAAATTGTCAAAATTGTCAGAATTGTCAAAATTGTCAAAATTGTCGGAATTGTCAAAATTGTCAAAATTGTCAAAATTGTCAAAATTGTTAAAATTGTCAAAATTGTCAAAATTGTCAAAATTGTCAAAATTGTCAAAATTGTCAAAATTGTCAAAATTGTCAAAATTGTCAAAATTGTCAAAATTGTCAAAATTGTCAAAATTGTCAAAATTGTCAAAATTGTCAAAATTGTCAAAATTGTCAAAATTGTCAAAATTGTCAAAATTGTCAAAATTGTCAAAATTGTCAAAATTGTCAAAATTGTCAAAATTGTCAAAATTGTCAAAATTGTAAAAATTGTCAAAATTGTCAAAATTGTCAAAATTGTCAAAATTGTCAAAATTGTCAAAATTGTCAAAATTGTCAAAATTGTCAAAATTGTCAAAATTGTCAAAATTGTCAAAATTGTCAAAATTGTCAAAATTGTCAAAACTGTCAAAATTGTCAAAATTGTCAAAATTGTCAAAATTGTCAAAATTGTCAAAATTGTCAAAATTGTCAAAATTGTCAAAATTGTCAAAATTGTCAAAATTGTCCAAATTGTCAAAATTGTCAAAATTGTCAAAATTGTCAAAATTGTCAAAATTGTCAAAATTGTCAAAATTGTCAAAATTGTCAAAATTGTCAAAATTGTCAAAATTGTCAAAATTGTCAAAATTGTCAAAATTGTCAAAATTGTCAAAATTGTCAAAATTGTCAAAATTGTCAAAATTGTCAAAATTGTCAAAATTGTCAAAATTGTCAAAATTGTCAAAATTGTCAAAATTGTCAAAATTGTCAAAATTGTCAAAATTGTCAAAATTGTCAAAATTGTCAAAATTGTCAAAATTGTCAAAATTGTCAAAATTGTCAAAATTGTCAAAATTGTCAAAATTGTCAAAATTGTCAAAATTGTCAAAATTGTCAAAATTGTCAAAATTGTCAAAATTGTCAAAATTGTCAAAATTGTCAAAATTGTCAAAATTGTCAAAATTGTCAAAATTGTCAAAATTGTCAAAATTGTCAAAATTGTCAAAATTGTCAAAATTGTCAAAATTGTCAAAATTGTCAAAATTGTCAAAATTGTCAAAATTGTCAAAATTGTCAAAATTGTCAAAATTGTCAAAATTGTCAAAATTGTCAAAATTGTCAAAATTGTCAAAATTGTCAAAATTGTCAAAATTGTCAAAATTGTCAAAATTGTCAAAATTGTCAAAATTGTCAAAATTGTCAAAATTGTCAAAATTGTCAAAATTGTCAAAATTGTCAAAATTGTCAAAATTGTCAAAATTGTCAAAATTGTCAAAATTGTCAAAATTGTCAAAATTGTCAAAATTGTCAAAATTGTCAAAATTGTCAAAATTGTCAAAATTGTCAAAATTGTCAAAATTGTCAAAATTGTCAAAATTGTCAAAATTGTCAAAATTGTCAAATTTGTCAAAATTGTCAAAATTGTCAAAATTGTCAAAATTGTCAAAATTGTCAAAATTGTCAAAATTGTCAAAATTGTCAAAATTGTCAAAATTGTCAAAATTGTCAAAATTGTCAAAGTTGTCAAAATTGTCAAAATTGTCAAAATTGTCAAAATTGTCAAAATTGTCAAAATTGTCAAAATTGTCAAAATTGTCAAAATTGTCAAAATTGTCAAAATTGTTAAAATTGTCAAAATTGTCAAAATTGTCAAAATTGTCAAAATTGTCAAAATTGTCAAAATTGTCAAAATTGTCAAAATTGTCAAAATTGTCAAAATTGTCAAAATTGTCAAAATTGTCCAAATTGTCAAAATTGTCAAAAATGTCAAAAATGTCAAAATTGTCAAAATTGTCAAAATTGTCAAAATTGTCAAAATTGTCAAAATTGTCAAAATTGTCAAAATTTTCAAAATTGTCAAAATTGTCAAAATTGTCAAAATTGTCAAAATTGTCAAAATTGTCAAAATTGTCAAAATTGTCAAAATTGTCAAAATTGTCAAAATTGACAAAATTGACAAAATTGTCAAAATTGTCAAAATTGTCAAAATTGTCAAAATTGTCAAAATTGTCAAAATTGTCAAAATTGTCAAAATTGTCAAAATTGTCAAAATTGTCAAAATTGTCAAAATTGTCAAAATTGTCAAAATTGTCAAAATTGTCAAAATTGTCAAAATTGTCAAAATTGTCAAAATTGTCAAAATTGTCAAAATTGTCAAAATTGTCAAAATTGTCAAAATTGTCAAAATTGTCAAAATTGTCAAAATTGTCAAAATTGTCAAAATTGTCAAAATTGTCAAAATTGTCAAAATTGTCAAAATTGTCAAAATTGTCAAAATTGTCAAAATTGTCAAAATTGTCAAAATTGTCAAAATTGTCAAAATTGTCAAAATTGTCAAAATTGTCAAAATTGTCAAAATTGTCAAAATTGTCAAAATTGTCAAAATTGTCAAAATTGTCAAAATTGTCAAAATTGTCAAAATTGTCAAAATTGTCAAAATTGTCAAAATTGTCAAAATTGTCAAAATTGTCAAAATTGTCAAAATTGTCAAAATTGTCAAAATTGTCAAAATTGTCAAAATTGTCAAAATTGTCAAAATTGTCAAAATTGTCAAAATTGTCAAAATTGTCAAAATTGTCAAAATTGTCAAAATTGTCAAAATTGTCAAAATTGTCAAAATTGTCAAAATTGTCAAAATTGTCAAAATTGTCAAAATTGTCAAAATTGTCAAAATTGTCAAAATTGTCAAAATTGTCAAAATTGTCAAAATTGTCAAAATTGTCAAAATTGTCAAAATTGTCCAAATTGTCAAAATTGTCAAAATTGTCAAAATTGTCAAAATTGTCAAAATTGTCAAAATTGTCAAAATTGTCAAAATTGTCAAAATTGTCAAAATTGTCAAAATTTTCAAAATTTTCAAAATTTTCAAAATTGTCAAAATTGTCAAAATTGTCAAAATTGTCAAATTGTCAAAATTGTCAACATTGTCAAAATTGTCAAAATTGTCAAAATTGTCAAAATTGTCAAAATTGTCAAAATTGTCAAAATTGTCAAAATTGTCAAAATTGTCAAAATTGTCAAAATTGTCAAAATTGTCAAAATTGTCAAAATTGTCAAAATTGTCAAAATTGTCAAAATTGTCAAAATTGTCAAAATTGTCAAAATTGTCAAAATTGTCAAAATTGTCAAAATTGTCAAAATTGTCAAAATTGTCAAAATTGTCAAAATTGTCAAAATTGTCAAAATTGTCAAAATTGTCAAAATTGTCAAAATTGTCAAAATTGTCAAAATTGTCAAAATTGTCAAAATTGTCAAAATTGTCAAAATTGTCAAAATTGTCTAAATTGTCTAAATTGTCAAAATTGTCAAAATTGTCAAAATTGTCAAAATTGTCAAAATTGTCAAAATTGTCAAAATTGTCAAAATTGTCAAAATTGTCAAAATTGTCAAAATTGTCAAAATTGTCAAAATTGTCAAAATTGTCAAAATTGTCAAAATTGTCAAAATTGTCAAAATTGTCAAAATTGTCAAAATTGTCAAAATTGTCAAAATTGTCAAAATTGTCAAAATTGTCAAAATTGTCAAAATTGTCAAAATTGTCAAAATTGTCAAAATTGTCAAAATTGTCAAAATTGTCAAAATTGTCAAAATTGTCAAAATTGTCAAAATTGTCAAAATTGTCAAAATTGTCAAAATTGTCAAAATTGTCAAAATTGTCAAAATTGTCAAAATTGTCAAAATTGTCAAAATTGTCAAAATTGTCAAAATTTTCAAAATTGTCAAAATTGTCAAAATTGTCAAAATTGTCAAAATTGTCAAAATTGTCAAAATTGTGAAAATTGTCAAAATTGTCAAAATTGTCAAAATTGTGAAAATTGTGAAAATTGTCAAAATTGTCAAAATTGTCAAAATTGTCAAAATTGTCAAAATTGTCAAAATTGTCAAAATTGTCAAAATTGTCAAAATTGTCAAAATTGTCAAAATTGTCAAAATTGTCAAAATTGTGAAAATTGTGAAAATTGTGAAAATTGTCAAAATTGTCAAAATTGTCAAAATTGTCAAAATTGTCAAAATTGTCAAAAATTGTCAAAATTGTCAAAATCGTCAAAACTTTAAAAACTTTTGAACTCTTGTTCTTATGATATGGTGATCAAATCATTTGAATGTTTCAGGTTGTTTTATTCAGCCAGTTTACGACGGTCGCCATTCAAATAAAGTTGTTGACGATTTTTCTCGTCAAATAAAAATTATTTAGAATGTAGAGAAATGAATCCAACTTAGATGAAATTTCAGGGACTAGATAAGAGAAAATCGATGTTGAAAAACATGCGAAAAAAATTCGCCTTGTCTGTGAATTTTTTTTCGCATGTTTTTCAACATCGATTTTCTCTTATCTAGTCCCTGAAATTTCATCTAAGTTGGATTCATTTCTCTACAAAAAAAAAAGTTTCGCTGACTGAATGTTTGAGTCAAGACCCATCTCTGGGTCGCAATTTAAAAATTATTTAGAATATCCGCCCAATGTTGAATGAATATTTAGTTTGGAGAACAATTATTGTTTTGAAATAAATGATAACAATAATCTCTTTTTCTGATCATTTTCAGATGAAGACGAAGAAATGCCTCTGGAACCGACAAACGGCACCGGTTCAGTCGCCGGAACCTCATCATCCGGAGGTCCTTCAACATCCTCCAGCAGTGCTGGACAACCAACAAAACAACGGCAAGGTGGCTCCCACATTCATCTGTGGCAATTCCTGAAGGAACTTCTGGCCGCCCCAGATCAGCACCAGAGCGCCATCCGCTGGATCGACCGAACCAAGGGCGTTTTCAAAATTGAAGATTCCGTGCGAGTGGCAAGGTTGTGGGGTCGTCGCAAAAATAGGCCGGCCATGAACTACGACAAACTTTCCCGATCGATTCGGCAATACTATAAGAAGGGCATAATGCAAAAGACGGAACGATCCCAGCGGCTTGTTTACCAGTTTTGCCATCCTTATTCGCTGTAAAGTTGGGTGTTATTTCGCGAAGGAATTGAGTGTTTGTTTTTGCGAGAAAGGTGCGCGCGCGCATGAATGATGTTCTATATTAAGGTGAAATTGTAATTGTTTACCAGGAAGAATGAATAAGCATGTTAGATGAAGTATGGAATGTCTGCCTGGGGTGGCAATATTTATTCGAACGAAATTATACATTTCAATGCATTTTGATTGGATTGTAAACATTTTGTCCGGAAATTTATTCTATCCCATGCCAGAAGATATAATCTAAGAATAGGATTTTAGTCATTAGGTTCAACACACAGATAGGGAATCACTCTTTTGTATTATCGCGCTAAATTCCGTCTGAGCTGCAAGTGGTATTAACTTGCACCACGGAAGATAATATTATTAAAATGATGTGATATGGAATCATGTGTACAAACCATCAACTTCTAGTTATTGACAAAGCGCTCAACTCCCGGCGACATTGTTAGTGAAAATAGCTAGTAGTGAACCAAGACCAGCCTCAGTCAGTACGACGAAGGATGGCATCCGGAGAATCTCAAGCCCCCCCATTTAACAACCATCTTTGGAGCTTGGTAGAATTTCCAGATCAAACAACGAACTCTTGGCGGATGCGGGCAAATTTCTAGTTGCTTCGGGAACTTCTGGCAGCTTTCGGCAAAAGGAAGGTAATTTCCTACAAAAACCGATCGCAGCCAACCCGAAAAGCTCCGGCAAGAAGCTCGACTCTTGACCCAGGAAAATTCAGAACCCCAATCACTCTCGAATAGTAGATACTCATGTGGATCTGAACTTTTGCGAGGTTTTTTTTATACGTTTTGTTTACACTGTGTATTGCTTACCGATTGACCCCACCCGGAGCGGATCCTAACTGGCCGGAAGTGGTTCCAAGTCATGGCGACCACCCGACAGTGGTAAATACAGGACTCCGTACCGGTTTTCCGGGCTTTCGGTAATTTTGGTCCCATATATCTATGATATATTTTTATTGTAAGTTCTATGAACGATACAATTAGACGAGTATATTTTTCTTCCGGAACGAAATAAATAAAGATTTCTTTCATTAGTCCCCTAAGAAAACAACCCGAACAAAGCAAAAAAAAGCAAATTTATCGTACCCTAGTTTGTAAGAAAAAAATATCAAACGTTACAATGAAAAAAGTGTAACGTCAAATCAGATAGGCTACCGTTGCAATATATAGTCGTGTAATTAGACTCGGATCCAACCAGTAGAGTTAATCACAGCCCTGCAGGATGTGTAACGCGATCCGCTAGTTATTTTAAACCTTTTAAAGCTAAGCAAAGCACCAGGTAAAAACCTTTCGATTAGGAACCCCAGAGCTCACTTTCTCATCGAAGAGTTTTCGAATTTGTTTTGACCGACCTTTATAATTTTTTTTAATCGATAACAAAACGCAATCAAATTGTAGTTTTCCTTTCCTCCTTTATATAATTTTTAACTCGTAAGGTGGCAGGGTAGGCTCTAAGTAAACTTAAAGTTTTCGATCATGATGATAGTCAAACTTACCTAGAATACACACACAACACACCCTTTAATGATTTTCAACCTTAACTTTAGAAAAAAAAATCGCTAGGCTCTAAGCTGAATAGACTTGTGAAGTAAGGAAAAAAACCAAGATTATTGTAGAACTATACAAAATTAACAACTTATTGTGATCTAAGTGCCTTAAACGATATTGGATTCGAAGCCCATTTTTGTGTTTTCCCCCACGTTCTATGTAATAGAAGCAAAAAACCCTGTACTTCGTAAGCTTTTCTATATGGCAGACTAACCCCTCGATTATAAGTCTTTTCTTGCTGTTTTACCAATTTATCTGTAACTTATTGTATGTATGTGTATATCCAAGTAATATCTGTAAATTTAGCGATCGTATTTTCTGTACATAACTTATTTTGTTGAATAAATAGCTTCTAGAAAACTAAAATTCGTCAATGTACATTTTTGTGAAAGAAATCCACTCTTGTTTTCTAATTTAAAAAATACCTTTCTAAAGCAGAATCTATATTAAAAAAATTTAAAAAAACTAAATTTATCGAAAATAAAAAATTGGCACATTGGAATTGATTTTTAAGATACCAAAATTGAAAAAACCCAAAATTTGTATAAAGTAAACATAACTATGGATCGACATTTTCAATTTGAAACCACCAAATGTTTGAATTGAGAATTCAACATTCAAATTTCATTGAAATGATTAGGAACTTCTATAAGAATTTTAGTTTACAGTATAAAGTTTTCAGTTTTTCAATGGAGATAATGCTGTAATTCAACAAACAGAATGTTCTTAAAATACCTATCAAGTTTTTATTCCTCATCAATGAAGGGAATTCAGAATAAAATTTAAAATTAAAATTTTAGAATTCACCATTTTTTAGAACTATTTATAATCAATTATGAAAGTTTAACATAAATTTGAGAATGAGTATACAAGATTCGATCATATATCATGGGGGTTTTGCGGTTTAATCTTCTTCATGAGGGTCCATGAAAAGCCAGCGAGGTATGATTGAATACCAATGATTGCATTACAGCAGATGGCACAGTTGAAAAATTCATTATAATTAATTCATCAGCCATATCGGCTAAAGTTATGTTCTTTTTGTAAGAACATTTCAAGATTATAAAAATCTTAAGCGGAAAAAAGTTAGAAGAATTGAATGCATAAGAAAAAAGTAAATTCTCGAATCTCAAACAGCTGTAACTTGCAATTTCCTATGAAAGATGAGTTTGAGTTTGTATGCCTGTACATTTTAGAATTAGGCTTCTAAATTCTTTAATTTCTTTTGAATTTTCATGGAATGACAAATCTAAAAAATAAAGTTATGAAACTGGAAAACTTTTAGAAATTTCATTTTGAGCAGATTTTAGGCCTTCTAAAAATGAAAAAAAAACTTTTTGGGCCTTTTAGTTTTGAGCAATTGTTTACCACGTTAATTTTAAAACAAATAAATTCTTAGAGATTACTTTTGAATCACATCAAAAGGCTAGTTTTTGATATTTCCGAAGCTTTTTACTTCAATCTGGAGTTTTCAAAGTACCAATCAATGATATCAATGATAAATTGCGAAAACCTTCAACGCTTTTATCCGTTTCGGGAAATTTGTGGACTTCTAAAAAAACTTCAAACTAATATATACTCATTTGTTTATCAATTAGTTTATCGAGGACGGAAAGCGTAATTTCAATTTTTTTTCATTTTATTGTCCTGAAGAAAAATCTTTTTTTTTTTTTAATCCTTGACATAGATGTCAATTTTTGTCATTTACTAACTTTTACGCTCTGGAATATTTTTATGGTGTTTTGTTTTTTTTGGGAATGTTTTTCTCAATTTTATCAACACCTTTGCTCAAAATATGCAATGACTCACGATCCGACAAAATCATGAAAAAAAGTGATAAGGTTTTGATGATTTGTAATTTTTAAATTTGAATTTTACTTGAGGATATCGTTCAACTAACCTACATATAACACGAAAACAAACTTTTGAAAATATTCAATTCAAATATTAAGTACCATGTTTTTTTAAAAAGCATTGACCAATGATGAGTGTGTAATGTAATGTGATTATTTCATTCTTCTATCTTTTCAGTATTAAAATATTCGCATGTAATTTAATCTAAATATTCAATAGTTAAACAATTTATTGAATAAATTGAATAAAAGAAATTGATTAAAGTAACGTGAAATAAATTGATCCCAAAAGGTATTTAAAAATAACTGTCAACTAACAAGTCAGAAAACTGGTTCGCCTCCGGTGAAATTTAGTAGCTACTGTATCACATCCTTTATCACTTTTAGACTAAGATATTTCATTTGACGACAGTCGACTGCATATTCGTTAAAAAAATTGAAACTGGTTTTTAACTGTAAATTTTGAATTGCAATTCTACAAAACCTTTGTATTGAAACTTAAATCTTGACACTCAAAAACAATTCCTCCTTTTTGGAATGGGGTTTTTTAAGAACAGTAAGCACTTAACAATTTCAGAATTTGAAACCAGAATTTGATCCATTATTAAAATTGACGATGACAAAATATTCACATTTTAAATTTTTCATTCAAATATATTATTTTAATTTTTTTATCGATCTTCATTTTAAAAAAATCTATGAAAAGTTCGAAAAGTAATTCGAAGTTGCACCACCAAAGTATTTCGGCACAATAATGACTAATTCAGTATTTGTTGTGTCTTTTCAGCATTTAAACAAATACTTAGAATTGCATATTTTAATGACTATTCAAAAAATCATTTACCAATTTAGACTTTGCCAGAACATGTAACTTTTCAATGATGAATTGACCTTGTTTCATAATAAATATATAGAGTCAATGTTGTGAATCGCAAAGGCATTACCTTTTATTTTAGAGATTTTAGCACTGGCACTCTTGAAATAAAATTTAATACACTCATCGTTTTCTGAAAATAAATTCAACAAGCTTCTATTTAGGTATGTGTTTTGAATAAATTCTCTTAAATACAAAATGGATATTTTTTTTCGATTGAGAATATAAATTTCAAATCGTGAGTAAATGTTTTTTTTTTCAAATTCATGTTTTATTTCTGACATGATTTGAAATTTATTTTGGAATTTGGATTGAATTTATTTTTAAATATGGTTTCATTTTTAAGATTATCCATTTCAGCACTAATTTTTATGTCTGAAGATTAAACCAAAATTTTAATTAGTATTCGTTTTCTATTGTTTCGCAAATTTTCATTCTAGAATTGTATACTGGACTTTATTTTCAGGCGTATTTCTAATTCAGAATAAGGAACATTTATTTGAACAATTTATTAATGACTTCCAGAAAAAAAAGTATTGATTTGAATATTTGATTCTAGTTCATTTCGAATTGTTGCAGTAAAATTCATTATTTACTCAAGTTTGGTCATAAGTGCGAAAATAGTTTAAAAAAAACAATTTCCTTTTTAAGTGAGCATTTTTGGTATTGTTATTATTTTTAGCTAAATTGTTTTTACATCACGTGTGTTATTATAGATAGAAGCAAGGATATGGAAATTGTAAAAAAAACTGTTGTATGTATGTATGTATGTATGCTTGGTTCCCCCATCCTTAGCAAGGTCCAGCCTATGGCTAAGTGGCTTGGCCTTCGAATTGCTTCTCAGGCTTCCACGGCCGATGGTTCGTCGAGGGAAGGCATCCAACCTTCAGAGACCTATAATGGTTGGCAATTCACTCCACTTCAGATTATCCCCGGATGCATTTCCTCTGAAATATATAATTATTTATACAATGAAACACATCTTACCTGTCGTTAACTTGTAGGATTCGAACCCAAAAGTTTTTCTTGCCGATATCGGGAATCGAACCCAATACGCCTGGGCTACCTGACTCGCGCCAGCCAATCCACGAGACCACATCAGCGCTCATGTAGTTTCTTAAAAAACTGTTACATGAAAAAGATCTTTTCCTAAATTTTCGTAATATAAATTTATTCCTAAGTATATGTAACCGTTATATTGTTTCGTTCTTTCCGGCAAAGTTGAAGATATGATCATAAAATTCTTTCTAATGTTTTTGGGCCAACGTATGAATTGATACTACACATATAACACACGACGTATTACAGGACACGACGCTTAACGTTCTTACTAACGGAAAGAGATTTTAATTTGCCTTTTTGGACGACCGGTTTCGGGCTCGATATTGCCCATATACAGGACGATGTCCGACTGGTTACTTAAAAGATAAACACTAACACAGCAGTAGGGGGAAGAGTTCCTAAATGCGCATATTGTGTAATATGCGCATACAGCCGATTGACGATTATTTTTTTTATTTACATAGTATTCCGTCTCACGACATAACTTGACGAACATAATTCCTATAATTCACTCGGTCCAGGGCAACCGTTCTCCAATTCCTGGGGCACCCCACGTTCGCCAGATCACGCTCCACTTGGTCTAACCACCTCGCTCGTTGCGCCCCCGCTCGTCTTGTTCCTACCGGATTCGTAGCGAACACCTGTTTTGCAGGACAGTCGTCCGGCATTCTCGCAAAATGTCCCGCCCAGCGTATCCGGCCAGCTTTCACCACCTTCTGGATACTGGGTTCGCCGTAGAGTCGCGCGAGCTCATGTTTCATCCTTCGCCTCCACACTCCGTTCTCCTGTACGCCGCCAAAGATGGTTCTTAACACTCGTCGCTCGAATACCCCGAGTGTACGCAGGTCCTTTTCGAGTAATATCCATATCTCGTGCCCGTAGAGAACAACCAGTCTAATGAGCGTCATATACAGGTTACACTTCGTGCGAGGGCTAAGTCTTCTCGACCGCAGTTGCTTGTGGACTCCATAGTAGGTACGACTTCCGCTGATAATTCGCCTCCGGATCTCACGGCTGGTGTCATTGTCTGCGGTCACCAGTGAGCCGAGATAGACAAAGTCTTCGACTATCTCCAGCTCGTCGCCGTCGATCGTGACCTTGTTATTACTGGACAAGCGGGTTCGGTCGGTCTCGGATCCGCAGGCCAGCATGTACTTCATCTTGGACGTATTAATCATCAACCCAATCCTTCCTGCTTCGCGTTTAAGTTTGCGGTAGATCTCCTCCACCGCCGCAGATGATCTGCCGACTATATCAATGTCATCGGCAAAGCAGATAAGTTGACTGGATCTGTTGAAGATCGTGCCCCGCATTTCGCCCACCGCTCGTCGAATAACACCTTCTAGCGCCACGTTGAACATCATGCAGGATAGACCATCACCTTGTCGAAGCCCCCTGCGCGATTCGAATGAACTCGACAATTCACCCGAACTCCGCACATAGCACTGCGTTCCATCCATCGTCGCCTTGATCAGTCTGATCAGCTTCCCGGAAAAACCGTTCTCGTCCATGATTTTCCATAGCTCGTTACGGTCGATCGTGTCGTATGCGGCTTTGAAGTCGATGAATAGATGTTGCGTAGGGACTTGGTGTTCCCGGTATTTTTGGAGGATTTGTCGTAATGTGAATATCTGGTCTGTCGTTGACCGTCCCTCAATGAAGCCGGCCTGGTGACTTCCCACGAATCTGTTTGCTTGTGGCGTGAGGCGGCGGAGTAGAATTCGGGACAACACTTTGTAGGCGGCATTGAGGACAGTGATCGCTCGATAGTTCTCACAGTCCAATTTGTCTCCCTTCTTGTAGATGGGGCATATTACCCCCTCCTTTCACTCCTCCGGTAGCTGTTCTATGTCCCAGATCCGGACTATCAACCGGTGTAGGCAATCGGAAAACTTGTCCGGGCCCATTTTGATAAGTTCAGCTGCGATGCCATCCTTCCCAGCCGACTTGTATCTATTCAGCTGGTGAATGGCTTCCTTAACCTCACTCATCGTTGGGAGTGGCTCCTCTTCGTCGTTGGCTACGCCGGCGATGTACCTTCCCCCACCGTCTTGATCTCCTGCATGTGCGCCGTTCAGGTGTTCATCGAGGTGCTGCTTCCACCTTTTGATCACCTCACGATTGTCCGTCAGAATGCCCCCGTCCTTATCCCGACACATTTCGGCTTGCGGCACGAAGCCTTTGCGGGATGCGTTGAGTTTCTGATAGAACTTTCGTGTTTCTTGGGAACGATGCAGCTGCTCCAGCTCCTCGAGCTCCTCCTCCTCCAGGCGGCGCTTTTTCTCCTGGAAAAGTCGGACTCGCTGCCTCTTCCGCTGTCCGGATTTTCCACATTTCGACGGGTGCCTCTCTGCACTACTGCCGTCCGCGCGGCATTCTCTTCGTCCATCAACCTCCTACACTCCTCGTCGAATCAGTCGTTCCGTCGAGTACGCTCCACATAACCGATGACGTTCTCCGCAGCACTGTTGATGGCTGTTTTGATAGTATCCCAACAGTCCTCGAGAGGGGCTTTATCAAGCTCGCCCTCTGCCGGCAGCGCTGCTTCGACCGATTGCGCGTAGTCTGCCGCGACCTCAGGTTGCTTCAGTCGATCAATTTTTAACCGAGGCGGGCGCCAGTTTCGTGTGTTGTTCACTACGGAGACTTTTGGGCGCATCTTCACCATCACCAGATAGTGGTCTGACTCGATGTTGGCGCCTCGACAGGATCTGACGTCGATGATGTCCTAGAAGTGCCGGTACTTCCGAGGTGAGGGCTGTGCACGTTGATGATACTGATGTTGAAGAACCGGCCCTTGATTCTCAACCGGCACATTCGTGAGTTGATCGGCCACCACCCGATCACGCACTTTTGCATCTTTCTCATCACTATAAAAGCTGTTCCAAGCTCGTGTGTGTTGCCGCAGCTCTGGTAGATGGCACGACCATCTGGATACGTTCGTACCGTGGAGCCCTTCCAGCATACCTCCTGCAGCGCTACGATGTCGAATTTGCGGCTCTTCAATTCGTTGGAGAGCACGTGGGTACTGCCCACAAAATTTAGAGATCGGCAGTTCCATGTTCCAAGTTTCCAATCGCTAGTCCCTTTTCGTCGCGTGGGTCTTTGCCGATTTCCATCCGAAATTTGTTGTTCGTTGGTCGTTGCTTATGTTTTTTTTTAGTCACGGGCTCGCAAGGCCCGCAGCTAACCCCACTATCTCGCAGGAAGACCGTCGTGATGTTGCTGTTTTGGGTCCCGAACACCACCAGGGCGCTGTTGCACTCCGCACGCCGCCCCTGACATGGAGAACAGACGCGTACGAAGCCCCCTAACTCAGTTTGCATGTGACCAAAGCATTCACCGTGGTTGGGTACCCGATCCCCGCTAAGGTTGCTCGCACCCCAGCTAGCACCACGGGGAGGTAGAGAATCGGAGTTGCAGACAAGAGGTGATATGACCACTACCCGAAGGTTGGGTGTATGGGGTCTCGAGTTGCACATTGTCTATCGTTCAATAGCCGATTGACGATATGGCTGGAAATTCAACATATCTTATCAGAGCAGTTTGTGGTTAATGCGCTTTTGACACATGGCATAAAAAAAATTGACTTACTTACTTAATGATCCCGCGCCAATCCTCCGGTGCATAGGGCCGTGGTAAAAGACTTTCACTGTTAACGATCCGGAGCCAGCGTCTTCACCTGGTCCCAGTCAAAACTCTCGTCGACAGTTCGGATTTCAGCGGCTAGGCTTCGCCGCCACGAGTTTCTGGGTCTGCCTCTTCTTCGATGTCCTTCTGGATTCCAATCTAGCGCCTCTCTGCAAATCTCGTTTTCATCTTTTCGCAGCGTGTGCCCAATCCATCTCCACTTACGTTCCCGAATCTCGATTTCTACGCCCTTTGATGACACCGGCGATGTAGTTCCTCATTCGAGATCCAGTTGCCAGGCTACCAAGCGCGGATGATATTTCGCAGGCAGCGGTTTACAAATACGATTGAGTTGTTGTTATATAAAGTCAAAAAATTTAAAAATTCAAACAAGATTTTTATCATTTTTGTTAAAAAATATTGAACTATTGAATATATTGAAATCGTTCGTATAGAATTTGTAAACAAAAATGTTAATGGTATTTCTTTCTTATTCATCTGAAAATCAGAAATTAAACAATTTGAAGCTTTTGGCATAGTTGTTAATGGTCAGATATTGGAATAAGAGACAGGTTTTGAATGCCCACACTCTCATTTTTTTATAACCATTTTCAAGCTTTTTTCAACCGTTTAATGGGTTTCTTGTAAAAACTTCGACTATTGTTATTATTCAACCATAATGCACTGTTAAATTTCAACCGTTTTCTAAGTACTCGCGGAAAACCAAAATAATGGTTAAAAATTTTAGCACAAACTTTTGTGAGCGGTCCACCATTGTTTTTTTCCTCATCAGCATTCAGCTCATCTACAATTTTTTCTTAAACTATGTCCACAATTAGAAATATGTGCTAGGGGAAAGGTTTCCTAAATGGGCCTAAATGGGCCTATGACTAGACAGCTTATCCGACCGATGCATTTTGAGGGTGATACGCTTAGAACATAAGGCAAGAAAGAATTTTATGAATTTACAAACTCAGAAAAATTTAAAAAATCATACAAAGTTTTGATACATTTTGATGTAATATTTCGACTTTTAAAAATTATACGTAAAGAAGCTCAAAACAAAAACTAGGATGGTTTTTGTTTCTTACTCAAATGAACTTAAGAAATTAAACATATTTCAGCTTTTGTGGAGGTTTAATAATGATTATATAGTGGAATAATAGAGTGTTTTTGTATGCCCCCATCATGTTTGTAAAATGCCTCCATCCTAAAATAACAGGTTAAATCGAATAAATAAATGATTTTTATCATTGAACCTTCAAATCTAAACTCTGAATAACATCTTAAGAGAGAATTGGAGATCTAAAAACAGATTTGATAAAGTTTTTCTCATGGACGAACTGCCTCCATAGTATGGCAACCCTAACTTTTGTTTTATTCCATAAAATACTTATACACATAGATTTTTATAAAACTTCAGCTTTGTCGTACGTAAATTATTACTTTCTAGCAGTTTCAATGAAATTATACGGAAATATTGTCCAAAAAACAGAAATTTTGTTCAAAACATAAACAGGCGCATTAAGCCCGCACGGTTTGAGGTTCGGCATTTTAGACAACACTTACAATAAAATCGTTTTCTTGGAAACATAAGAAAATTTTTACATAAAAATTACTCCATTGTATAGAAAACATATGCCTGCACACGTGTATATAGCTTTTGTACACATATTCGATGTGATATTTGATTAAATCAGTGTTCTGCTTAATAGGCGCATATAGCCCGATCCTCCCCTACTCGGTGACTTCAGTCATCTTTGGGACAGCTGAGAAACGGTAGTAATTTTGTGCACTAGTTTTGAAACAAATCACTCAAATTTTCTTTGATTTTCCAGACAAAGTGTTCTAACATATATTCAGCCGGAAGATTGTTTGTCGAGCCAGAAGAGGACAATTTCAGAGTAAGGTTAAATGCCTATATCAGGAAAAAATAGATCATTCTTCTAATTTTTTTACTTTTTATCATTGAAACATTAAATCAACGCCCTAATCACAATCTTACGGTGAAATAGAAGAGCTTAATACTGATCGGATAAAATTACGATATGAACAAATTATAACCATGAAATATGGCCATATGGCTTACCTAACTATGTTTCATGCTAAAGAACTAGTGATAACTAAAATTTTGACAAAATTTCAGCCTTGACGTATGCTTTACATCCGTTTCTACCATTTTCAATTAAATTATATCAAAATATTGCAAGCGTAAATTAAATAAAGCTGAAAACATAAATATGCACATTTAGCCCGCCGTTTTCGGAAATCGACTATTTTGCTACTTTTATTATAAAATTATTTTCACAAAAACTGTAAGGGAACATCCATAAATGACGTAGCATTTTGTGGGCAGGGGGTGGGTTTCACTTTGTGCGACGATGTGTGACGAGAGGGGAGGTAGGGGTTCAAGTAAAGCTACGTAGCTTTAATTAAATATCCAGAATGGAGATAATTGGGACCGACGTAACTGATTGAATACTTAAATACCAGTTTGTTTCAACAAGCTTGCTTGATCAAGCTTCAACAAGGTAGCTTGATTTTTTTGGACTGATTGATATGCTTTTTGAAAATTCCATTTACAACTTCTTTCCCTTTTTTTGTTAATATTCTTGCAAAATGCTGATAATAAAAGTAAAAATTAAAAACCGATTTTTAAAAATGGGGAGGGGGAGTGGGACAGACTCCTATCTATTGTAATATGGAAGAAAAAGAGTACTTTCCTTAATATGCGCATTTAGTCCGCCTCTCCCCTATGTATGAACTGCAGAGTATTCGTCGAAGGATGATCAAAACATTTTTGGTTGGCTAAGTTAAAAAGCGGCTTTATGATTGACGGGTCGTCCTCGTTCATTAAAGGCCTCTCAGAAGTTGTTATAAACATAAGTTCCAAGGCATTTAAATGGACGCTTTGCGTATACATTTTTTAAATCTAATCTTTTCACAATACATGAAGTGGTTAGATATGGATGCATGGGCAGCTACGCTGGATTCGTTGGTTTTGTTGTCCTCTACCGCGTTTTTGTGTTTTATTCGTGTTTTAAATTTTCGTCTTTTTTGGCCAAACTGCTGTTCAAGTCTCACATGGAAACTCGTAGATTCCGGATCTTTATTCGGTGGGACCTTGTCTTTAAGTGACACTAACCAATCCTTTAAGGTGTTGGAGCTTTTGTATGCAACTTTCAAACCATGGCTAGAGAGAATCTTTCGAATATCTTTGTCAGTGGTGCGCTGAACGGCAAACTGACTCTTTGAGATTCTTCTATTTTTGGTTAGAAAGTGGTTACATTATCCCGGAACCTTTCTCTCTCTCGTGTTTGTGAAAATTAGTTTGAACAAATTCTTTGTCGTATCTATTCAGATTTGCAGCCGATATTACTTTTCCTTTTTCATTCTAGAATTCGCTGGTTCAATGGACGAAGAAGACTTGCCAATCATATCCCCTCTTTGGAACTTGGCCATCAAAAATAATTAGACCATCCTTCAACGAATAAAATATATGCAGTAGTATGAAACTGTGTTAGGCCGTTGACATAGTGAGTGCGATGCGATGCGAACCGGCAAATGCGATTGAATGCGGCGAGCCACATTTGATGAAAATGTATGTGAATCGCTTAAACCTGACATACTCAACGCGGCGAAGCAGATGTCAATTTGTTCCGCCGCTCGAGTTCGCATAGGCTGCGTCCGTAAATTCGCATCGCATCGCTCTCACTGGCCCTTATTCTGCGCCGCGCGTGACGTGATGATAGTTGAGTCACCCAAGTCACTCTATTCCAGTAGTCGGTTTAGGTGAGGATTGTCACTTCGGATGAACTTTGTGAGTTCTTACCCCATTTTCGTAGTCACCGTGGGTGAGAATCGTCGCATTCGGGTGACGATTTTAGGTGAAAATTGTCGGTACGTTTTCAGGTGACGACGAGATAGATATGAAATGAAAAATTACGAAAATTACAGTAAAGCGGTGTTGTTATTTGTTAGAAATCGATCAAAAAAATATACCCAGCATGATTTAAAGCTCTCAATTATCTATCAATTTGTAAACGACGAAAATTTCTTTTTATAAACGGATTGGAGTTGAGCGATTGTTAAGGGATTTCTGCTAAATTTGGCTGAATGAAATTCCCAACTGTTTGTTACCGATAAGTTTTTTTTTGTAACATCTTTATTTGGCTCATACCTTTATGATTTCAGGTGACAATTGTCGGTACCTTTTAGGGGGTGACGATCAGGCTTGCAATTTCTCTAACGAGAATCACCGAAGTGCTCGGTTTTCGATTCTCGGTAGAGATTCTCTGAAACGCACCGCAGAGATTTTTAGCCGAACCTCTGTAGAGAATCTGTAAATCAACACGACAGAGCTAACACACACTACAGTGAAAAAATGTTTTCACCACGGAGTGCGACAGCGACGGCAGCTGGCTTGGTTTGTTGCGTTTACCAACACATACGAAGCTGAACCACTCGCCCGAAACATTCATCGTTTGTTGATGCTATTATTATGCACATCGTCGTGTTTGTTTTTGTCTTTGCTGGCTTCAACTAGTCGGTTCTGTGTTTTCACCGGAGTGCTCTACAGTGACAAATCGTCGCACGCCGGAGCTTTTGAAATTAGGTGTGTGTGGCTTTCGAAACCGGGGTGCGAATAATGTGTGGAGAGGATCGAAAAATCTCACCCGGGTGATTTGCAACTATCGCACGGGAGTGTGTTTTTCTCCGTTCTCCGTTTTTCTCGGTAGAGAATGGCATCTCTGGTGACGACTAGAAAAAGAAATGAAAAATAAAAGATGCTGCTGCAGCCTTGTTGACTTCGATAATAGTGCTCGGCCATGATCTATTGGCGACTGGGCTGTGGGATTATGATTTCCGGCATGTAACCTCGGGCCGTCGGGGAAAGCACTTAGATCGGCAGCACTAACTGGAAACAAAAAAAAAACACATGAATCGCTTATATCTTGTAAAATGACACAAAAGAAAAACCACCTTACTCACTTGAATTCGTCTGTTGGACACCGGTTGGTAGCAGCAGCAGCTGTCGATTGTTATTTTTTCCTTATAGTTGGAGTTTCCGGTTTCAGCTTTCTCCACTTAGGACGCACAAAAATGCCCGTTTTTCTCTTAAGTTGCTTGCTGTCACCTTATGACTCGTTGGTGACCTTTTACGAACCGGAATTCTCACTATCAGCTTTAAAAATCAGTTTGGAAAATTCGAAGCGCGAACGAAAACAAATCAATTAAGAACAAATTCTACCATTTTGACAGATGTGTTCATTCAGTCACTCACCTCTGTCACTTTACCCACATCGACTCCGGGAATAAGGTGACAAAACTCACGGTGACTCCGAGGTGAGGTGACAATCGTCACGTCACACGCGGCGCAGAATAAGGGCCACTATGTCATCGTCCTTGTTGTTGTTGTTGTTGTACATTTATTTAAAGAGGGTTTTTAGTCTTGAACTTTTACCCTCATCATCGGCCTTAGTTTTGTTTTTAAGTAACCAATCGAACATCGTCCTGTAGGTGGGAAAAATCGAACCCGAAACCGATCGACATAAAAGGTAATATAGTAAGAACGTTAAGTGTCGTGTCCTGTAATACGTCGTGGGTCATATGTGACGATCAAATAAACTCGAAGTCATAAATCGAATTAATCGGCTAACTTCGAGTTCCATCGACAAGCATGTTTTATCGTGTAACCAAAAATTGTGTCCAAGTATTAACTGTCCAGTTGAAATCTAATTTACCTACTGTCCGCAAGATGTCTCTTATCACTCTCGATTGTTACCAACATAATGAACATAACATTTATGGTGATACGAACTGTCAGAGTTATTATAGCAAAGGTACACAAAACGTAAACAAATGCTTGTCTCAAGAAGAAAGAAAGAGAAAAAAGATAACAAAAAAAGGAGAAAGAACATGAGCAAACGAGGGTGGAAGACCTGCAATAATAATAAAAATAAAGGCAGCAGCAACAGTTTGAAACAAAAATAAAGAAAACAACGAAACGAAAGGGAAATGAACTGTCACGAGGAGCAGTTTCCCTGAAAGTATGCAAAAACTAGTAAACATATCACATATACACAGACAACCGCACCAAAAACCGAACAAAACAAAAAAAACGCAAACAGCGCGCGTGAATGTTTTGTATGTTTTCTTCCAGCAGCAGTGCTGCTTGCTCTGCTGCTATGTCGTTCGTTGGTAGTCGTTCTTCTTCATCAGTTTTTCCCCATTCATTCGCGTTCGCTTTGTGTTGGGTTGGGTTGTTGCGTCCATGTGTTGTGCGCGATGTTTTGTACCCTAGAAGCGGAGCACGACTACGACGGACGACGAACGACGACGACGACGACGACTACGGCAACAGACAGACAGTGCATGCATGTGGGACAATAATTCCATAGTTGTTCGCTTTTTAGTCTTTACTTTTATACAGAAGACCAAACGAACTGCCCGAACGAAGAGACCGATTCTGCATACCTACATCACATCTCTGTGTGTCGGCCTATTCAGTATTATTGGTTCG